>NW_020290740.1:199216-220250 GCF_003184695.1 Aspergillus brunneoviolaceus CBS 621.78 | reverse complement strand
GGGGAAAAGTGGGTGAGGGGAGGGGCAGAGAGGCCAGTGCAAATGTTCCCCCCGGTAGGTGGCTGTCAAAACTGTCATATCATTTTCCCTTTCTGGGAAGCGGACACAAACGGGCACTGAGCTGAGGCACGCCCTCGTCCGAGTTTGGTTTGAGCATTGCTTCTTGTCCACGATATTCGCCTCTCCTGACTGGACTGGACTAGTACTACTGTGACTGATTTATGGATTGAAGTGGGAGTCGGCTTAATCACTGGCTGGATCCTTGAATATGTCTATACACTGAACAACACACAGACGGTGGTGGATCGCAATAGCGGCGAAAGATAAACCGAGTACCTACGTTTGATTGCCTGCCTTCTTCCCACTCACTCCGCATGTTAATCTCTGACGATCCTCTTCCTGCACCTCCGTTTATTTGGATTGTCATTTCCATTCGAATTGACGGATCTTAGTCATTTCCATTCTTCATCTCGCGACGATCCCGAGGGGATTCGTGAAGAAAAAAAAAAAAAAGGGACCACCACCATCAAGACCCCATCTGGGAAACCTTAAATCTCGTTTTACGTCCTGGGAAAAATGACTTTGGGTTTCTGGTCCACGGTCTCGGTTAACATTACTTGAAAGACGCGCCTCAACCATGGAACCAGCCTGTCCGGGTTGTAGATACACGCCAGATATGCCAGATAGCCGCCGCGTATCGGCAACTTTGTGAAGATTGGAAGAAAAAAAAAAAAAAAAAAAAAAAAAAAGACAACCACAGACCACATTTCGACCTCAACAACAAAGGTCTGGATTCGGGGAGGAGACGTGGAAGAAAGATGATTCGGTGGGGGGAGGGAAGTTGTCAAAGACACGCTTGCGCGCCAGTGTTGTTCGTATACTCTATCTTGGTTCCTTTGATTGGGGAAGTCGCCGATCGCGATCGTGCTTAACCGTAGCGTCTGCGTTTAGCGGTAGAGGTACTCTACCTAGTAAGTAGGTGCTGAATGAACACTGCCACCGACTCGGGTTGAGTCGACTCTACTGGTTGACTTCCAGTTGAACGGGTTGAGCTTCAGGGAGGAGATGATGGTGCTGGGTGAAGAAAGGATCGGTTGGGTTTCCTCTTTTTCTTTCCCCCCCACCCCCTCCTTTCCCTTTCTTCTCTCCCACCACCAACTCCCCAACCTAATTAGATTCGTGTGATTTGTTCTTGGTAGAGATGTGTGAAAGACTGGATCTCTTGAGTCAAATCTACTCTCACACACTTTACTGCCGATTCATAGAGGTATTGAGGGTAGATAGATATTGAAAGTAGAGAGAAAGCAGAGAGAGACCAAGGGACTCAATATCGAATCTTTAGTCCTTGTACTGTAGTTAACGTTACTGTACATACATCCCGCCGCTTAGTGACTCGAATATGTCTTTGTCTTTGTCCACTCCATCCAGAACGTTAACTGTACAAGGAGGATGCCTCCCAACTGAGACAAACCTGACAGTTCTCCCCGAGACCGTCTGTCGTCAGTGGCGCTGACTCCAAGCCACTCTCCTGCTACTAGGTACTGAGTACGTAGGAGTAGGAGTGGGAGTAGGCAGGTAGTCCGTCCCCTGGTTTCTCGTGGATTTCTCCCCCCCTTCCCAAAAACCCCACTTTTCACCACTTCCCCGGCGGCCCGTTAACCACCCTTCCCTCATCTCATCTCGGGGACCTCGTTTACGGGATTCTATGCAGATTCTCATCATCCCAGGGCTCCGCATGGGAGGTCTGGTACAGGACGTAGTGGCGAATGCTCAGTCAGTGCTTAGTAAAAGTCCGTGAGCCGTCTGTTGTGAAGATGCTAATTCTGGAAGGCTTTTTAGCTCTCTATTCAAGTAGTTACTACTAGGTAGCCCCAGTTATCTAGGATACGGGAAATGAAACCCTCAAAACCTTTCTTCCAGTCAGAAGCCGCTATATTTTGGAACCGATCGGCTAACTGAAATTCGATCGACTAGGCAGCTCTTGGACTTGAGGAAATAATAACTTAATCTCCCGGCTGCCATTCTATTCATAGTGTTTTTCCCCCCTAGAAAAGAAACATCATCAAATTTGTCCCACCTCCATGGCCAGACTATGATGTGAGGTAATGAGACGGGCGGGATGTTCGGATAGTTAGACAGTTAATTAAGATAAATTAAAAAGTCTAGGAACAACTAATCCATCAACGTATGTTTCTTTGGTTCTCCCGTTGAAATCGGACGGCCCTTCTTCGGATCTCATCAAAATTGGTGCCCACTCCTCTTGATTAACCCCATTGTGCTTGTGATCGGAGATGCTTTGGACGATGTGGTTTAATTTATTTTTGATTAAAACACCGATTCCGTTCTTTCCAGAATGCTGTTCTTTCGGGTCCATTACGTAGCGTTTGTCTGAACAAATCATGAGATGATGAGATCATGGATGGATGGATGGATGGATGGACGAAATAGCCCAACGGAGGATGGGATCTAGATCATCATCTCTCCCGGGCCCCCCGCCGGCCGAAAGTGGGAAAGCAAACCCCTAAGTCACTTAGCGCACCAGTCAAGCCGAAGTACGGTGTGTGGTTCAATCCACGTGTGGTTGGATTCCCGACCAGCTGGGATCAAAATCCACCGCCATTGTATGGTTCGATTCGCGGTAACAGGAAACCCAGTACCTAGGTTCAAATTGGGACCAGGAAAGACCAGCGGTGCTTATCTTTCTTTCTCTTTTTTTTCCCGAGGGTTTGCGGTATCCGTGTTGTATGGGTAATCTTTCACCATGTAATACACACAGAACGACAGTTCCAAGAAGTGCAAAAAGAGGACAAACAGGTATTTCTACTCTTCCTATCAACAACACGACCCAAGGTGGAGGATTGAAGAACGAACATTAGACCTGACAAATAGCCAAACTTTCAACTTATCACACTGCGCCTCGTTCCATGCAGTTAGTCAAATTCTGGATGATGGTTGCTGATCATGGATCTTTGCTGGCAGTATTGACAGCACCACTTGCAGACGGAAAGGAGCCGGTTGGTTCACGCATTCTGGGCCTACCCTGCATGTACTGTACTGTACATGTATGTATGCACAGTATCTCACATGTGCTATCTCCAAACTAAGTAGACTGTTATGCAGGCCCGATATAGACAAAAGGCTCTGTGCAGTTTGATCGTCTATTGGGATTTTCTGATTTCAGATTCTGTAGCGCTCGGTCGATACAAGCTATGTCGGTTTAAGGTTCGATGCGTATCAATACTGGATGCGCGTGCTGACCGGTAAGAGCCGATCTTAGGAGCTAGCCCATGTGTCATATTGTTAGTCTGTCCTGTGCGTTGGACCTACCGAAGTTGAGTTGCGTCTTCGAAGAGGCCACAGCAATCTAGGCTGGTTGCTTGGTTTGGGATCCATCGACGGAGCAGGGGAAAACTGCAGGCATTGTATACGGTTCGACTGACTGCCACACATGGTATTGGTGGTCTGAATGTAGCGGAGAGGGTACCGAACGGATCATTGGGAAGACACGAGCCTGCCAACATACTGGTATCAGCGATCTGTCCGATCGAGAGCGTCAAGCATGAGAACTTAGTATGGATGACAGAATCATTGCGCACCTCGGCCGTGTCCAGGAAAGCACACCTGGGTGCTGGTTATCGATCCTATACTCATATTCCTCTCGTGCGATATTCGCCGAGGGAAGCCGGAGAAAGACAATAGTAGCATCCGAAATCCAGGGGGAGCTCATTATAACCACGCTCTCATAAGAGGTGTCATGCTACCAAGTGAAAGGTTAAGTCCTTGCTATTCTCTTCCAGCTATGGATCACCACGAAGGAGTTTTCCACCGTAGCGCTTTCATGATATGCGATCGTTCTCCGAACAAAAAGGTGGTTGTTAGAACAGCGAAGCTATCCCAAAGGCAATTCGAACTAGAAGACTATGAACAACGTAGAAGTTAGACCACATCCCTTACTCGAGCTGAGAGGTTGAGAGAATCAGACACCATACTCACGAGCACTATCCCTAAGCACGCACGTCATAGACCTGGTCGCGTTTGAACCGTCTCCAAGAACAAGAATAGGGCCTTTCCCCAGCATGAACAGGGAACCTGCTCTCCATCGAAACAAGAACGACCATGCCAGAAAGCGTGAAAGCCAGGGGAGATCCGTCTTCACTCCATCCTCACCGAAGATGGAAGTAGTGAGAGAAGTCTGTGAGCCCGTACCTGGAACCAAGGCGATTCGAGGTCCAGATCCATTCTAGGAACGAATCACGAAGGCATAGCATCAGAGATTCACCAATCAACTTCCCCAATATGGGGGGGCATCGTGCAGATTCTTCCAGAGAAAACTTGATTGTGCCATGGTATGGTGCTTGCTCCGGTGTCTGGTCTGTGGTCAGTTTACTAATGTGAACTGGGAAAACTCTCTCGGTTTGCACTTTCCCCAATATACCTCTTTCCCGATATAACTCCCCGCTCTCCACCACCTTCCCCCCCCCCTATATGAGAAACACATATATATGTGCCTCCTGGCCTGTTCGGCAGAGTATTTATAGTGATATCACTTAAGGTTACGGTAAGTACGTAGTTCATAGGATAAAGGAAAGGGGACATGAGGCGGGTTCGAGAGTTCTATGAGCTCATCTGTTGTATGATCCCCTCCCCAACGGGTTATCATACACTGTAGGCTGGTAGCGATCAGGTTTTCCTACACAACAGAATCAAGGTATGATGATGATGGCAGTGATTATAGCAAAAGTATCAGGAATAGCAATCAGCTTTGACAACCGGGGGGTCGAGAACACGGACAAGGAAGGGATCGAGCGTCGCATATCAGACCTTACGATTCTGAAATCTCATCAATAGAGAATCAGAAGAGATAAGTCGAGGCATATACTCCGAAGCTACATACTTACTTATTATCTGTAAAGCTAATTTGTGAAACCTTTCCTGCGCTTTGGTTGACCTACCTACCTCGTCAGCGAGTCAGAAGTAACGTCTAGAGCCGCTTGACTGGCTTCGACTCATGATTCAAGCGGTAATCTGCTTTATGGCCCACGACTCGAGCGTCGGGCACCTCCTATATCATTCTGCTCCATTAATTCAATCGAATGAGATGCAATACTGTGCCCCTTTGCCCTTTCTAGGTATGAACCCCAATTCGGGCACCGTAGGTGTTTGCCCCGGGGTACATGATTACAGTACATGTACATGCGCATACCTCGGTACAAGCGATTTACCGGATGGTAATTTACTTTTTGGTTATCTAGGGTCGATATAAGCTACGGAATGATTTTGGCAGCGATCGGAAGCAGTTCCAAGAAGGTATAGACTATATCTCAGGTGCCATATGCCCTTGCTAATGATTTTTTTCCGTGTTCTCTGGCATGATCGATCGGCGGAGGCGGATGGTTCAGGTTACATGGTGCCTTGTTTAGTTGCCTTTGGTCAGTTCAGTGGGGGGTCCGGAATAATCTATTTGACTATATACTAGTCTCAGAAGGTCAAAATAGGAAGATTCGGAGGACGTTCGTCTGAGCTTATCACAGCGAATGACAAATATAGATTTCGCGCCCATGGTGTTTTGGCGTGACCAAAAAAGAACGATCTCAGTAGGGAGTTAGATTGTCGATATATTGGCCCAACCTGAGGCTTATAGTTCGAATGGGCGTGCCTTGTAGTCAGTCTACGGGCGCAAAAAAAAATGAAAAAATGAAAAACAGAAGGAGACAAGAGGTTCCAGTTTAATCTATTTAGATTGGGGTGTTTGTTGATTCCATCGGGACAGTGGGCACCCACCCATCACGGCTGTAAAACTCCGACCTAAATTATTGATTGGCATATGCCGTCATCATCAGCAGCAGCAGCAGTAGCAGCATCATCATTGTCGATAATTCTGGAAGAAAGGGCAAAAAATAGAAAAACCGTTTGCCTCCTCTCGCTGTCTACGATGCTACCTTTTTTCTAACGGGTTTACGCAAAAGACGAATTAGCTTGATAATGTGCCCTGCTTAGCCCCTTTTGTTGTACTCAACGCGGGTATGGGCTCCAGTTTATGGTGTTTGTAAGCCCGCCTGACTCGTGCTTAACTATATGTAAATCCCGAACGGTAAGTTAACTTAGAATTGATCCGTGATACACATCCCATCTTCTGTAGTTGCTGCCTTGGGACGCGGGTGGATTCGGTCGCCCTTCTTTTCTGCACCTCCCGTTGACACTACTAGAATTCCACCCACCACCGCACCACGTTGTTTTTACGGCCGGAGGCAACGACAGTAATATCATCCGTTCATTATAGGATCCAGAGTGTCATCATCCTACGGGTTGACTTCGGGGCTTAAAACATCTAGTCTTCCCCACTAAGCACTTCTCGTCCACCAGACAGGAAAAGAAAGGAAGAAATTATGGGGGGAAGAGCAAAAATTGACGGGTGATTTATTAAACTCGTCTGGTGCTAGCACCCTTCGGGTGGTCATCTCCGTGATTACTGTTGGCTAGCAATGCATCACTGATAGACTCAAAGAGACCAGCCAAACCACCCCCCCTCCTCCCTCCTCCCTTTCCCCTTCCCCCTCCCTCCCCAAGATCCGCTCAGATTCACCCCGACGATGGCGATGGGCGATAGATAGCGACGCTAGGCAAAGTCTGGAGTCTAGACAGTTCCCACAGATAGAGGTTGCAGAACGGAAATCGTGCTAGTCATGGCGGGCCGATCGACAACCGTTATGAGGTCAAGAGCTCTCCCTACTGGTACTCACCTCCTCTCCATACCTTGCTTCTGAATGCTTCACCTATCATAATGAGCGAAAATTTCCGTGATATGTCCCCTATCTGCCCTATTGTTTGTCTCGCTTTTTTTTCTCCTTTTAGAGATAGAAAATAATGGAAGTCCACTTGTGTACCCACCACTCGAATTACAACACCTGGATCAGTCCAGGTCATTTACTATGGACTGTCCGGTCCAGCTCAATACATGGAGTAGCTTCCCAGCTTCACGGACACGGAGAATAAAGCCGAGAAGTCATGTGCATGGGGAGTTCGAGCTCGGCAAATTAGAATCCCCCATATGGTAAGATAATTTGAGCAAAATGGTTCTACCGTGATGTTGACGAGGAGTTTTTGATGATCGAAATGACTTTCTGACTTTGTACGATTTCCAGTGAGGGTCAAGGGATGCAAAGAAGCCAACAGAAGGCGAGTCGGATAATCCGGTCTCACTCCCCTCTCCAAATCTGCGTATGCATCGGATCAGCCTGCATGCCTTTCCTGAATCGCGTACTTTTGAGTGCCACGCACAAAAGTGATGCGCCCTTCCTCGATCCCACCTCAGTCTTGACCGCGCTAAGTAAGTCAAGGTGGAACCCCCCACTGCAGCCGGGTCCATGGCAGATGCAGTGGGGAATCCAAACGTTCAACGGCCTGGAAGAGGCAGTATCTGCGTCCCGCAGACTCCGGGCCCGGACGCCAACTTTGCCCAAATGCAAAATTGCCTGAATTTGGAGGGGGGAGGGTTGCAAGAGGGAGAGGTTTGAGCGCATCCACACGAGACTAACACCGATCTCACGAGTCCACGACAGCAGTCGTCCGCTTTGGATAAGATTAGTTTGCGCTTGTGAGATCAGCTCATTTTGCCATCTTTTCCTGATTTTGGCTTGTGTTTTTGCCTCATGAGGGAAATGGGCCTAGCGGATCATCATTACCACCATCATGGCGTCGACCACGTCCAGAGACCCGGGATTTGCTTACGACTTGGAATCGGCGATTGATTTCCTGTGCCACCAACACGGAACCCGAAGTAGATCCGTCTGGCGGTCGGTGTGTTTATGAGGTACCGTAGTGATGAAGGATCTATGGAAAAGCAGGAAAAAAGAAACACTTACTCGAGTAGTCACGAGAGCGACAGAGGAATAGAGTCAAGATTTTGTTCCTTAGGAGATGATAACCTTACACATTCCGCGTACCTGGGTAGGGAAATGATTGTTGCTCAACTTCCGAGCCACACATTCTTCTTGGGGGAGGACAGAGGGGAATGTGAATGACTTCCTCCTTACCTCCTCCGGTGTCCGTCTGCATAGTCCTCGGCGGCGATTATGCTGCTGCTGCTGCTGATGATGATGATGATCAGCGGTTGTCATCTACCCTCGCCTGGATGGCCTCCCTGTCAACCATGCCCCAACTTACAGCCACAGTGGAACATAAGCAGGCCTGGACAGCAGCCATGGTATCGATCGTGATGATTGACAGGGCATCTGTCGCATTCGTCATTCTCGGGCAGGGTTTCTCCAGTCAAATCTTGGTACGCCAAAGACGGGACAGTTTGACTGGTGCCGATGGAGGAAGGCCCACTTCACGTGTTTTTCAAGAGGTTGGTTGGAGGAATGCAGTGGGTCAGCTTCTCAGTCTCCCTATTCGGAAGGAGGTGGCCGAGCTATCCTTCAGTGCGGTGACACACGTGGTTTTTATGGCTTGGAGAGGTATGTGGCAGGTATGTACTCCGTAGTCTACTTAGTATGGACTATTTACCGAGTGGTGGTGGTAGTTATATGATCATTATGATCATTGTCGCCGGTGTTGCTGCTGTTACGCCTCGTCCGTACCTTGACTTCAAACCCACCGCAACATGATTTCCATTCTGACGCGCTCCCGGGGAAGATCGCGGAACCATCATTGTCCAAGGCAACCCCCCTCTAGAAAGGCCAAACGTAGATTGGAACTGGCATGAGTTGAAGAGGCGGTATATCCCGCCAATCTCGCAGCTCAGTCTAGAGAAGGGGAAGATGGCCCATGCACACGTTAATCGGTAGAAGTTCCTGAGACGGTTCCGATCGCAGAATAACAAGTATGAGAATATGGACTTTTGAGCCCGTTCGATAGGCAATGGTCCAATATACGCAACGCAGAACGGGAAGACGAGATCTCATGTCGATTGTCGGCTGGCTCGATACGGGGATCGAAGATGAAGATTCCAGACGGGTACAGACAGCATCAGCATGGCTGGTGGGGGAGTGAGGTCGTTACCGAATGTACAGAGTACATACATGTCCCCGATCGGTCTAGTTGCAGCACAGCCAGGTCCTGCTAAGGCAAGGGAATTGCGGAAAAAGGTCGAAAGACCCGCTGCGAGGCACGGGTTAAGCCGAATTTTTTGACGAAACCCCAGCTGTCAGCTTCCTGTTTGGGGGTAAGTCGTCGGAGAGTTTACCGGGATGGATCCACTGCATCGGGGGGATGTTTGCCCTCGGGTGCATTTCCTTTTGGCATTCCAGTACCAGAAAAGTTGACTTATTACGATAATGACGATGATGATGATGATGATGATCCTTCTCCCTTTCATCATACCAGTGGTCGAGAGATCCAGCCGTCGAGAAGATTGGTCCACCGCCACTAAGGTACCCCTGACTTTGGGGACTCTTTTCTTTTTCTATTCTTATTTTCGTTCTTCCACTGCTATGGCCAGGGCCCATCCGGGCGAATAAGAAAGCCCTTGGTTAAAGTCACCTGGTTAAAGCCACCTTGCCGGTGGTACATATGGAGAATCTGGGGGATCATAGCCAATCATAGTCAGCCTGGAAGTGGCTCGCCACTCTTTGACAAAAGGTACGGTAATGTACTTCAACGGCGAGGGTCAGGTGCATTAGCAGGATTGCTTGCCGGTGATGCAAGGTGATGGAGACGGTACTACGAGTACGTACTCGCTGGATCGTAAGCCCTTCTCCCAAACCAAGACCAAAGAAGTGCAGTGGCTACCTACCTAGTAGTAAACAGATCAGGTGTCAAGAAGCGGAAGGCGGCGTTTGTCGCAGGCGAACACCAGTAACTTCGTAGTAGTAAGGTCGTTAGTCGGAGCCATCACAAACCACAATACGATGGTGTCAGGACTTTGTCTCCGCTCCAATAGACAGAACGCTTGTCGCCAGAACGATCACCGGGCTTCAATCCATACATCCGCCCGTCCGTCACTTTGGACTCTTGCCACAAACGGTCGAAGCGCCGTCCAGCTCCCCTCCCCTTACCCCTTATGAGTGCCGATAGGATTCTTCGATCAGCGCTGGGAGAGATCATACTTAGTAGGACCCGGTCCCACATCTGATACGTAGATGCCGGTATTACCTGTACCATGTAATGATTCAGGTCAATCCAGATATGCCTATGGGGCTGTTCTGTGTCGCTGTCAGGGAGACCCAGTGGAGGTGTCGGGACTGAAAACTACTAACGGTCGCAACGGTTCTTTATCCATTGCCCTCTGGCGCTGTCGATCCCGGCCGTTTGCCGGGTCACCAATAAATTCCTCGCTTCGCGAACCATGCTGTGTCACCTCCTGACTATGCGCGAAATCTTCGATCGAAGACTCCCGCTGACAAAGATCAGTTTTGCGATGCTGGCACACCTTAGTAATCAGTCCTTCCGGGCAATCATCTGTCTGTTGCCTGGCACAAGATCCATTTCACCTGGCTCCATAGCTAGGTAGTGAATGCGGGTTTCCCAGCCCGCTACCTGTCTCTGGCGTCGGTTAAACGGAGTCAAAGATGAGGAGGAGTCATGAATTTGGGGTGATTGGCCTCGGATAGTGCATAGGACTCGAGTCAGGTTCTTCGTCAATCGATAGTACAAGATCCAAGATTCTGTGGTCATCGTGAGGGTCTTTTCTTGACCTGTTCTACCCCATTCTGTCACCCAGTAGGTTTGTTACTTTGTATACACAGACTCCCCTTATGCAATATCTCGGATTTTGTGGGGCTTGAGCGCTTCTCGACCTTTCAAGTCGATGCGGTAACACGAACGGCATACTGCATAAATAGCGACAATGGTATTGTTTGGTGCTCTCTTGGCACTGGAGAGCCGAGCAGTACTTTCCAAACGACGATCATTGCTTCCTGGGGGCAAGGAAGAAGATTTAGATTAGCAGCATGTCGGTGAGAGATGGATGGGACATGTCTCCACTGACCAGAGAACTGGTACAGAGCCGATGGCTCTCATCACGATATGGGGCTGGTTGATCAGGGAATTTCTCGTCCTAGTCTAACTACTATGTGTATGTATGGTTTCCTGTCCCATTCACCCCTTTCGACATGACTGATAACAGAGATCGTCACCACCGGGGGGCCATGAAGGCGCAACGCAATTGTTCTTGGAGCGAGCGGATACCACCACATTTGCCATTGGAAAAAATTACCGGTCTCCTTTCCACAGGGCGTACCACATGGTGGACGTCGAAGCCCGAATATGCGCTAGCTATCGTGCACACTTGTCAACAGTGGCACAACAAGCTGGGGCGGAACCGTGTCTCCGTAATAACTTTCGCCAAGTTAGAGTCCATGGTGTATCGGGTGGCTGGGGATGTAATCGTGTTGGCTGTATTTGAGACTCACCTAATCTCATGCAAGCTGTCACTTATCTCAAAACATTCCAAGATCCTGTGAGCTTGTTGGTCAATGCGTTGAATTGTGACCAATCAACACCATTCGATGGGGCCCGGTGTTGTATGCACAGTGTTTTGCGATCCAGCATTCCTAGTCCGAAATGATGCTTAGCATGCCCGCTTGAGCCCTCATTTCCTGCCCTCAAGATCGAGAGCAGATTCGGCTATTTGAAGTTACGATGTATATGAAATGGGTAAGAACCTATAGATTGTAGGAATATCGTCGAAAGAATGTGATGCGAATGTGTATGTCCATATTATTACCAATTCCTGGGCTCCTTCGAGGACGCCGAAGGATAGTTACTGGGAGTCACTGAGATAAACTGTAGATTTGTACGGTGGCCTGCTAAAGTGACTCGAAACTGCTCCAAGCAACCTGATCAAAGAGTATGCGTCAATAACAAGGTTTGCTATTAGGAGCAGCGAGTGGGTAGTCTACGGAGTAAATTTTCCCCTACGTACTATGGTGAATCAATTGACATGATCACTTAGTATTGAAGTTACCTGGTGTGTACCTGGAGTGGTGGGCGGATGGATGGGCGATTGGTACCAGTCCGATCAGATTAGTCGTATTTTAAGGCGACCGTTGGATCCATCCACCACGGGTCGCCTCGTCTGTGCACTGGTAAGGTGGTAAATGTACAGTACTTTACTTCGTACAACGGGCTGACCCCTCAGTATTACTTTCATAATGTCGGCGTCACAAGTCATAGGATTCCCTGGAGTTTATCAAAAGCCCGGGCTCGATTAAATAAAGCAGACTCACAGAGGGCAGGTAGATGTGGTTATCTGTATCATGATTTCATAAATCGGGCAGCTTTCACATGCTAACCATGATGGCCGTACTTCCGATCAAAAAAAATCCTTCAGGATGTTCTTCCATACCCACCGACCAAACGGAAAAGCTTGCTGTAACCTTACCGGGTTTAGGATCGTTCTAGTTGATCCCTCGAGAGAATCAAAAACATCACGTCAACAGATACCTACCTGGATACAGATCCGATACACAGCCCATTGAGTAGGTGGCAGGTACGTTCTAAAATGACATGCATTGTGTCCGTAAGGACGTCCGCGAAGGTGTCGGTCCACGCTAATGAACTTGTAATAAAAGAGAAGGGGATGTAGCAGGAATAAAGTGAGCCGGGAAACTTACAAACAGAATATCCCGGTCGGGGCTTGTGTCTTGCAACTATCTTCAAGCTTGAGGGCTGGATCGTCACTCTATCTCAATTGGAGATACATGTGTTCAGAGCCATCCTCAACCCAGAAACTCGATTGAACTTTGCTGCCGGATGGTGATGATATTTTTAAATCGTGACTGGGAGTCTATTTTCCAGAACCAGCATTTGCTTTGTCCCACTTGTATCTTGCATTCAATACTAGGTGTTACAGATCATGGCTCAATCTCGTAATGATCGAAGTTCCATCCTTCTCCGTGCGATCAAACTCAGGGTCAAGCGATTCCATGCTGCAGAGACAGAATCATAAAGGAGACAGATCAAACTGGATGGTTCGGTGACGTATCTGGTCATTCACAAGCATGCCGAGTTTTGTTGATAATAGTGGGTTGATGCCGAGTTTATATATTCCTAGTGATCTTACAGTGTGTGAGGAACTCAATATGAATGGTCGGCTTGGATGAGCTCAGCCGAGGAAATAATTAGCTGTGGCTGCTTATATTGATTATCATGCACCGAGCATCATCTACACAAGCAGACCATTTGCATCTGCCGGTGCGATGATATATACTATGGCATAGTGTTCAAGAGTGAACTGACGCCAATGCGCCCGCCCATGCTGATCATGTGATCAAACTCTCCACAAAATGGCTTGAGCTCCCCTCGAAGGGCCCGGCAAACATCAGCATACCCGATATAAGGAAAGCAAAAGTCAAATGAAGTTCAAATTCCGTGATCGGGGGTGACGAAGACCAATTTAGTTATTTTCGAAGTCAAACCTATCATAAGAGATCGAGTTTGCTGGGGCTAGGCCCCGTGAGGTGTACAGGGTTGTCAGACAATTTCTCTTCCAGGTTGAGGAACCTGTCTCGATCTGATGTCTGAAGGTGTAAGACAGCAGAGCACGCACTGACACGAAGTTTCTCGTTCGGGATATTCGTCCGTTCCAACACTATGCATTGGATGTGGCAGAAGGGGGGCTATTTGGTTGCAACGGGAGGAGACTGTTGCTCAACTGCCCCTGCTAGCATTGCTAATTGGAGCCAAATATCTGGGTTAGTGATCGATCGATCGAAAGTCTGAGTGCAATCGCGACCCAATCGAGTAAGCAATAAGTACTCCGTAGTCGACAGCGAAAGCGTCCGTTGGAAGCCTCGAACGCATCCGTTATATCATGGATAGATTTCCTCCCTTCCTAGAGCACTATGATCGGGGCTTCAGTTTCACCGTCTTCAATAGTCTCTTTACCCCTTCTAGTGACATTTTGCTCACCACTGCAGGCTACAGAGTAATGAGCAACTGAGAAATACAAAACACTTATAAGTCAGCCAACGAGCTATGGTCTTGCGGCTGGAGCAGCAAAGGAACAGGGCAATGAAAAACCCCATTGCAGAAGAAAGACAGGAATTCACCAGCGCCTACATTATTACCTAAGGCTAAATTGACTTTGCAACGGATGTTGAATGATCATCAGGAATGTTGATCAAGGTGGTGATGACGATGGTGCCACCCACAAACGGCTATGCCCGAGATCTCGAGCAAGGGAAAGCGGGGAGCGTTGTATTGTACCATGGTACTGTACAAATCACGCAGGCACGGCTATACTTTGCTGCACCTCTTCTTCCCCTCCTTCTATCTCATCCTTTCCTCGACATTGCTTTTAGTTTACAAACTAAATTGTTCCCCTCCCTGCTCCCCCCCCTTTCATGTCGAATGACAAATAGCTTCAACACTACAAGTGAAAGCAGGGGGCCCAGCAGCCTGATCCAAAAGGTCTGGTTCCTCGCTGCAGGAGGGGAGCTGACCATGGCTCGCGTCAGCTGGAAATTTCGCACGCCGTGCTTCGGAGTGAATGGCAGGCGATACTTTAGCTGCGATCCCAACTGTGCATATCTTTTGGGCTAGCTGCAGCTGGCGAAGTGTGTTTGCAGGTGTTTTGCTGATGCGCGATTCCATTTCCCCACTAAGATCGTTCTCAGATCTCCAGGGTCGGAGACTATCCTTCCTTCTAACGCAGCCGGTGCTGGCGCTAAAGGTGCCTTCTGTCCAGCGAGGTTCTCCGTTGGAATTGGCCTTGAGTCCTGGGTGGGTATGTGTGTATCTGCTCCGGCTTTGTCTTGAACCTTGTTTAATCAGGGCGACAATCTGACGACCTCGGAGAAGATTATGTTGGCCAGGGAGGTCAAAGCTCCCTGTATGTAACCGGGTATCGCATCAGCGATCTGGGAACTGTGCCAGCTTCGATTCCAGTATGTTTGTTTGACATACCTTGGGTTCAACATTTGGATCTAAGTATCGATCACAGGTAGCATTTTGCTGCCTTACCAAGCAGCTCGTCATGGGTCGCAGCGTTGAAGTTACAGTGCCGAGGCAAAACACCGCAGCGTCGGTAGTATGGATAGAATTCAAAGCGTGGTAGATGGCCATCGCCTTCTATTCTTCTCTTCATCCACAGAAGCTTAAAACTGTATGAATATTTTTCTGTGTATCCAGCCCCTGTAAACATATCTTAGTTGAATGTGATGCATCTTCCTTCAGAAGACAGGGAGAGATCCCGGTGACTAGGGTACTATACCACATGTTTTTCAATTTCTCACACCAGATATGATGACCAGAAAACAACTCCTTCCCATCTACGCATCATCTCTCTAACCTGACAATACTCGGGACAGCAAACACCAGCGTAGAATTTTTATTTAGTCAAGAGTCACTTCAATTCGGTGAAATATCTTTTGAGCGTCCCGTGTTCGTTTCCGCACCAAAATTAGAGGCACATTCCCTCAGATTGCGTAGCGTGCGATCTCTGGATCTTGATATCCGGACCACTTATCGTTGCCCCGATATTAACATTGATTAACATTGTCTTCTGTCCCCTCCTCAGACATGGTGCACCACCCCTCTCTTGGCTCGCCCCTGCTCCCGTCGGCTCCGAAATCGTTACATACCCATACCGATTATCCGTGGTCCGAATGTTCCATCATGTTCGGTCATGGCATTGAGCCCCAGCTATATGTATGGACTTGACGAGCCATAAACAGGATTTCTTAGGTGACGTACATTAGAGCATAAACTATAAGGATAGAAGTTTTGACCTACACCCAACACTGGTTAAGGTTCATCGAATCAAAAACTTTTAGGTAGGGAGCTGAACAAACCCCATGTACAGGATCGATCCTATTTTTGCAAAAGAAAAAAAAATAGAAATATAGAACGGGTAAGCTATTCCCTGGTCTTCCTCGAGTCCTCGATATCTGATGATTCTGGAGCAAGATATTCGGCGCTTGGAGATGCTGTCAGATTCGCGGATTCAATAATGTAACATGTTTTGAGATAATACAGGATTGTAACGAGGGAAAAACTGGTTGCACTTGTAGATAGTGAGAAGTGGCAGGAGCTAAGCACCAATTGGTACTAGCATGCTAATCTGGAAAGCAATGGTATTGTAGTACGTATCTTGAATACGTAACACGTTCAATTCAGTCTTTTGCAGAATTACTAGAAAATAACCAAAAGGAAAAAAGAAAAGAAAATATTTTTCTCAAGGTCAGGGACAACCCCCCCCCTGGTAAGGCTCCATCGCTCCACTGAGATATCCGCCCATCGCCAACATGATTTCAACCACTCCACACTTTGTGGAAGATCCGCAGTTCGCAGCCCGTAAAGCTTCTGTAATTCGCCGTAACTTTAAAGTGGTCACGACCACCAGCATGATTCGACGATCTCATAGTCCGGTCTGGCTCCTCCACCTGCCTGTCTTTCTTCCATCCATTTTCCCAGGTCTGAGCTCATCTGTCTTGGCCCGATGTACTGACTAGTACGTAGCTCCTGTTTGGATCCTCCCGTATCTCGTGTGTGTGCGGGCCCTGGGTGTTGAAGTTGTATTTCTTTGGTCAAGCATAATTTCAATTTCGATCTCTATTTTCTTTTTTTTTTGTTTTTTCCTTTTTTTTTTCTGTTTTTTTCCCTAAATTCCTTTTCGAAAAAAATATTCACAGAAATAATAATTATAACAATAATAACAATAATCATCATCATGATAATAATAAAAATATTCTTTACCAGTACTAAGTCAGTCAACTACTCTAGTCTTCTGCGGATGCTGCTCCTTCCATCTCCATTGTTATTCTTCCTCTTATGTTCCTACTTACCCTGCTGGTGCTGCCGACTACCCACCTCACCCTCTGTCTCTTTCTCTACACCTACTAATATCTTCTGCGCAAGTCTTCTTTGACTTTCTTCTTTTCCCTTTAATTCTAGCATTCCAATCGTGAGGGAGATTCTCCTTGTTCTTTCGCGAGCCATCCCAGATCTTGTTACTAATCCCTCCATATTTTGCTTCTCTTCCTTCCCCCCCCCTTGACATTTATCAAATCATCCTGTCCCCGCCTTCTTTTTCCTTGGATCTTCCCGGACACGCCCTTGTCATCCCACCTTCATATCTTGTCTGCCTCCGCCGACACTGATCCATTATCCTTCTCTTTCATACTAGCCCGCCCTTGTGCTTTCTATCAATCGATAGTGACAGGAAAGGAAAGGTCGGAGATCCATCAGACAGATTACAAAGACTCCAGGCAGGGAAGGGAACAAGATCAGCCAACGTCTCCCTTTCCACGCGACGCATTCACCTCTATCCCTTGCATTTACTGCGCCTCCGCCGCTCCCGCGAACTCAAACATTGTCAAATCGATCTTTTCAAAGGACTGCACGGAGTACACAAAGCAAAAATCCTGACTGCAGAACCTCAATCTGGAATCCGAGAAGTGCAATCCTTGGCTGGGAGTGCAAGGCCAGTCAGTTAAAACAGGAAGGGTAACTCTGATCTAACCTGTTCATTTGCGCGCTCCGGGTGCGTGTCATATTTTGTTGTCGCCGTCCTATAGTTCTTAGCACTTGACAACCGCGGCTGTCCTAAAGGCGATCGCATTGCCACTAATCCTCACGGAGCCTGTTCCGCACCTTGCGCTGACTTCTAATCGCCGCCCTCTGTCGCCTTTTCCCCTAGCCAGTCCGGCGACCCATCGGGAGTCACTTCCTACAACTTTCGCCCGCTATCCCGCTTTCCACACCTACAACCGCCACCACTCCCGATTACAAACCTGTGGAGCAAGGCGACGTCGTCATTTTTCTCTATATTTGCTTACTCTCGCAATCGTCTACCCGAAGCAAATTCATCGCGGAACCCAGCTCATCTGACGAGCATTCGTCATTGCACTCCGCCCAAGATCTCGTTGCTTGCCTTGGTTTCTTCCGCCTTCGCTGGGCAACCCTCACCGTCTAAATCGCCCCAACAGACTCGCGTGATAGATCACAACTTATAGCGAATCACACACAGGACCGAGAATTAAAGACACAGTGGATGAAACCCTCGTATTCATTCGATTTCCTCTATCTTGTCTTACTCTACTGGCATGATGGGATCATTAGAAGCTGAGCACAGGCACAGGTATGTCTCTTTTTAGACGGGCCCATGGGAGCCCAGCCTGTCAAATGGCAAAACCACTGCATATAGCCAACGTTCGTCGGATAATTTTACTGACAAGTCAACGCCTCAATCTAGGGAGCACCTCCCCGTACTGGGATTTCTCGGAAAAGACGGACCAAACTACAGCGCAAAACATCCTTCCGCCGCCATGGGCCCGACATCTTCCCCGACACCACTTTTAAGTCCAACATCCATGTATCCGTCGCAATCCCTACCCTATTCTTTCTCCACATCCGCCAACACAAGCTCATTGCAAGGCGGATACATATCACCGCCAGATTCGCGGCGCGCATTCGAGGAGGAGAAGGAAAAGCCGCCGCAAAGACAATCGCTTCCGTCGATCCATGAGGCTTTGGGAAACGATAATCCATTGCCCTATCCTGCGCCCACTTCGGCTCCCCCACAACAGGCTCACCATGCACCCCACCCTCCCCCCTTGTCGTCTAACGTTGCCGGGCGACCGGGCATAGAAGGCCCCCCTGGACCACCTAACCCGTTCTCAAACGGCGCCTCGTCCGGCACCTTCATGCGCGAGTCAACGTTTCCCCACCAACCTCAGTTGCAAGCGGAGGCGTCGCGGTCGAGTTTGGCCTCAATCAACACCCAGGACTCCAGAACCACATCTCTACAGTCGCTAAGCTCGGGAAAGTCACCTACGCAGAGTGCGAAGACTGGTCTTACTTCTATATCCGGGTCCCAGACTGGTTCTGGCTATGAGTACAGTGCACCTCCTTCTGCCGGCAGTGTGGCTTCTCCCAACGGATATGGCACTTTCTCGCAATCCTTCCAGTTTCAGTCGCAACCTCCTCCGAATGCGCCATCATACCCATCCACTCCTTATGATACTCGACCTTATGGCGGAACAGGCTGGAAACCAGGAATGCCTGATACCGGCCGTGCTGACGAAATGAAGGGGGTGATTCCATCTCGCCCTCCATTGACTGGGCATCATTACGGTGAACCCGTTAAGCGTCATCTAGACCACTACGACGTCGAGACCTCACTGAATGAGATAGCTGATATTAGCACTCGGACTCTGGACTTTTCGCGTCACTATGCAGCAAGGGCGCATCAAACGCAGCGCTCTGGTCCAGTAACAGGGTCGTTGCCACTTCCGCACGAGATTGAGGAGATGCTCAATCTACAACGTCGCAACCAAGAGGCTTTGCTTCGCATACGAACTGCAGTGCTGAACGAACATGCTTTGGCTGAGCAAATGGCGCAAAGGAAAGTCTTCAAACCGAGTGGTGTTCATGGTGAGGATCACGTGGCAATGTACCAAGAAGATTTCAAGACCAATGGTGGATTCGCGGGACCTGATTCGAAAAAAAGACGAGGGGTATGTTGATTTGTTCACCAATCACCAGCCATGATATCATTTATTTTGCTACCTAGATAGTGCTAACAGTGACATCTGCAGAAGGCTGCTCCCCCTGGGCGTTGCCATAGCTGTAACCGAGCCGAAACACCCGAATGGCGCCGTGGTCCGGACGGAGCGCGAACCCTGTGCAATGCTTGCGGGTTGCACTACGCCAAACTGACGCGCAAGATGGGCGCTAATAAAGCTGCGTCCATGGGTTCAAATCTGAGGCCCAAGACCGCACTCGACACCTCGTCACCAAACAGTCATTGAAGTTCTTATCAGCTCATCTAGCTCGGCGTTGGGACTGGCTTTGAAATTAGAAGCATCAGGCGTTTCGAGCCCCGGTTGCTCTTCTTCATCACATCCTCTTGAATGGTTTTATGTGGACTTTCTGCGGTTCGCTTCCAGGTTGGCTGGTTGCCAAAATGTCCCAGCACAGGGACTTGCTTTGATTTTCTCCGGATGTTTCGTGGATTTACTCTAATACCCCCTGCACGACGAGTTAAAAGGCATTTGGGATAGACTTGTTGCTTTTTGTTCTTGTTTCCTGTTGTTCATATCCTTTCTATTGCGGCTGGTCATAATCTGACGCTACAGGCCTTGCATGTGCTTTGTTTCTGCTTCAGCTCTGTCCCATTTGTTCGGCCCTACGGATCGTTCTGTTATACTCTTATTCTGGTTTTACACTTATACCCCCGGTTCGATCGATCTGAGATTGCCAGTCTGGCAAATGCTTCGAGTTAGAATGTGCCAATATTATGTTATCCACGCAGTCACGCTGTCTATTTAGAGATGTCATGGGTGCCTTTTCCCTGTTATGGACCCCCAGTATCCTTCTGTAAGTATTCCAGCCTTGTTTCCCCACTGTGCACAGCTGAGAGAGGTAAAGGCCACCACTTTTACCATCAAATTCTTTAAAAGAATCTTTCACCGTCGGGCCGCCCGGCTCGGTCACCGTTTCCCCGGCAAGAACTCATGGTATGCAGGTGACGATTCGGCTATAAGACAAAATTGATATGTCATTTCAGGCCCTAAATCTAGACGTCGACAGTACAAGTTCGGGCAACCTTAGTTTAGGCACGCGACCGCCGCATCGTACTCAGTCAGGAGTTAGGGCAATCCACTTCACTAATGAAAAAGCGCGAGGAAACGAGAACAGAAAGGAGAATAGCGGAGTGGATCGTGTATAGACATCTCTCTATTGCTCTTTCTGGAGGAGCAACGTACGTACGTCCCGGGACTCATTTCTGCAATGCCTCGTGGCCCGATAGATGCCAAAAAAAATCACTCAGATGGAGACTAGAGAGACACACTAGAACCGACCAGAACCCCCGCGGAACCCGAGCTTGCACTCACGCTTGATCATTCTGAGGCGTCTGCACGGCCAATGGCCGAACTAGTGTGGGTGGAGATGATAGTGGTGATGATGATGATGATGATGGTGATGACGATGTGTGTTGTCCAATAGTAAGTACTACTAGGTTGTACCTAGTTAGTCTACTCGACCGTCTCACATTGTGGATACCCCGGTACATGGTCTGAATCATCTGAATCAAACTGAATCTATGATTTTTGGGGGGGGGAGAGCTTTTTTTTTTTTTTTTTTTTTT